>NW_028258163.1:7972500-7990000 GCF_053883595.1 Heterocephalus glaber | reverse complement strand
TTCTGTTTTTAGATTGCAGTTTCTAATTGCACCAAGGAAGAGAATAATTGGAAAGTGATGACCAGTTGCACATTGCATTGCTGAATTTTATTTTATAATCTACCTCTGAGGTCTCACCTTCCCATTTTAACTTTTATATGAATTTTAGAGATTTTATCTTTTTTCGTTATTGTTCAGTGCTCCCCATTGTTAACATAGGTCCTGCTTTCTGTGGAGCCTCAAATGTTAACTGTGTGAGTGAATGAATTTTACACCCAAAACTCTGATTTTCTACTTGGAGTTATACTATAAAGAAATCAGTTAATGAAGGCTTTCCTAAATAGAATAGCTGTTATCATTGAAATTAACTTTTCCTTCTTTCTTTTCTTCTTTATTTACCTTCTTTCCTTTCTATTATTCTAATCATACATATTTATAGAGCACAGTATAATAATTTGATGCATAATTAAATCTAGATAGTTTGCATTTCCATTTCCTTAAATAGTTCTTTAAAATTATTTATTGATATGTAATAAGTATACACATTTATGAGGTACAGTGTGATATTTCAACACATGTATACAGTATGCACTGATCAAATTAGGATAATTACTGTTTGCATGTCCTTGTCATAACTTGGTGTTTGGAGCTTTCAAGCCCTTCTCTTCTCGTTATTCATAAAATATATAAAAGGTTTTGTGAACTCTAGTTACTCCACTGTGCTTTAGAGCACACACTAGAACACTCAACTTATTGCTTCTTTATTTTCATACTTGTGCAGGTCAGCTTTTCATCACTGGGACAAAATATCGTAAATAAGCAGTTTAACAGAACAGCTCTTAGCTCATGGTTTCAGGGGCTTTAATCCATGGTTTAGTCCAGGCCAGAAACATCATGGCAAAAGGGCATGGCAGAGGAAAGCTGCTTATCTCATGGCAGTCAAAAAGCAGAGAGGGAGGATAAGAGCCAATGAGGAGGGGGCAGGGGACCAGATGAGTTCCCAAGGTCAGCCACTTCCTTCAAGGGAGCCCCACCTCCTAAGATTCTATTACTTCCCCAAATGCTATCATATCATTAATTTCATCAGTGGACTAATGAACTGATAGATTTAGAGCCCTTGTGAGTCAGTCACCTCCCAAACCCTATCAGCTTGCTTCCTTTTGAGTAGGCAGGGCTATTTTCCTTTTTTTCCTTAGAGATAACCTCTTGCTATGTAGCTCAGGCTGACCTCTTTCTTTAGTCTCCCAGCTGCTGGGCCTATAGGCATGTGCCACCATGCCCAGCTCTTTGGGGGACTTTAGATCCAAACCATAATAGTACCTATAACCATAACAGTCTCCCTCTGCCCCTCTCCCCCCACCCTTCTCATCTTTGGTAATGGCATTTTATTTCCAGATCAACATTTTTACCCCTACTTATCAGAGAGAACATGATGTATTTGTCTTTCTGTATTTAACTTATTTCTGTTAATATAGTCCCCTTTATTTCTGTCTTACTTTGCTTATGACTAAATAATATTCCATTGTTTATATATACAGCATTTTCTTTGTCTATTTATATGTTGATAGGAATCTAGGCTGATTCCATATCTTAGGTATTGCTAATAGTGCAGCAATAAACAGGCATACAGATGTCTCTTTGATATGCTGCTATCATTGGAAATATCTTTAAAAGGGAGATTGTCTGAATGCTCAGTTGTTTTATGAAACTCAGTCATCTATAAATATAGTGTAAGCACTGTTATTAATAGGCTGGCATTTTAGTAAAATTACAAGTTAAGCATATTGATTGTTTCTAAGTCTGAATATAAGTGATTAAAATTTTTGAAGAACCAATGAGAAAATACCTCAATCCTTATAAACTGACGATTGTGTTTGTTTCCTAACAATTTTATACAGCTTTTCTCTGCTTTTCATAGAGCAGTACAGTATATTCTCCCTGACTTCAGGATAGACCACACTAAATAGTCTTATCGTGTGAAGATGAAGAATGGAGTGGAGTGCAGATGAATGTTTTATAGAATTCCTTCATATTTTCTTCAGGGGATATGCTCCTCTATCTAACTTATGAATAATTCCCACCCCCAGTAGAATTGTATTTTTTCCAATGGATTACTAATTTTTGAATTTACTTTTTTTTATTAAATTCTTTTATTGGTACATTGTAGGTATACAACACAATTACATTTCTCATTGGGAATTGTACCTTTACATAATGCATCTTGGTTCTTATTTTTTCCCCATTCCTAGCCCTCCCTTCACGCCCTCCACCCTTCCCTATTTACAAAGACTTTATTTCCATTTTTTCCATTTCTCATCATTTTTCCTTTCCCCTGCCCCTACCACTACCCCTACTCCTTTGGCCCTTTTCTTCCTGTTTTACATTATCGATTATTCATTCTAATCATTGGCACATTTTAGGTATACAATATAATGACATTCATCATAGGAAATTTGAACGTTTACATAGTCTCTCTTGGTTCTTATTTTTCACCCTTGCCCAGCCTTCCCTTCAACCCCTCCATTCCTCCCTATTTACAAAGATTTTATTCCTATTTTTCCATTTTCTCATATTAATCCCATTCCCTTCTATCCTTTCCCCTAGCCCTCCCACTTCCTTCCCCTTTGCCCCTTTTCCTATTTCACATTACCTATTATACATTTAGTCCTTATTTACACTTTCATTTTCTCACACCAGAGAAACTATTCGGTATTTATTCATGTGTCTCCTATTTATTTCACTTAAGAGTATCACCTCAATGTGCATCCACTTAGCTATAAATGTCTCTAATTTCTCATTTTTTATGGCTGAGTAGTACTCCATTTTATAAAAAAACCACATTTTCTTTATCCAGTCTCCAGTTGATGGGCATTTGGGCTGTTTCCAAGTT
Organism: Heterocephalus glaber; assembly: GCF_053883595.1. Classification (NCBI taxonomy): domain Eukaryota; kingdom Metazoa; phylum Chordata; class Mammalia; order Rodentia; family Bathyergidae; genus Heterocephalus; species Heterocephalus glaber. Next base: position 7,987,131 of record NW_028258163.1, on the reverse strand, counting down.
TTAGCTATTACAAACTGTGCTGCTATGAACATGGGCACACATATATCACTGTGGTATGATTCTTTTAATTCTTTGGGGAAGATCCCCAGCAGTGGAATAGTGGGGTCAAATGGGACTTCCAGTCCTAGTTCTTTGAGGTATCTCCATACTGATTTCCACAGTGGTTGCACCAGTCTACACACCCACCAGCAGTGGAGCAGGGTTCCTCTTTCCCCACAGCCCCACCAGCATTTGTTACTGGTTGATTTCATGATAGCAGCCATTCTTTCTGGAGTGAGGTGGAATCTCAGCATTGTTTTCATTTGCATCTCTCAAATGACCAGTGATGTTGAACATGTTTTCATGTATTTATTTGCTATTTCTACTTCTTTGTGTGAGAAATGTCTGTTCATTTCAGATGGCCATTTTTGGATTGGGTCTTTAAATTTGGGAGGTCTGATCTTTTAAGTTCTTTATAGATTCGAGATAGTAGACCTTTGTCTGAGGAAGAGCAGGTGAAAATTTTTTTCCCACATTGTGGGTTGTCTCTTCACACTGCTGGTGGTTTCTCTTGCTGTTCAGAAGCCTTTTAATAAGAAGAGATCCCACTTGTTGATTGTTTGTGCTAGTTCACAGGCAACTAAGGCTTTGTTCATAAAATCTTTTCCTCCACCGATGTCTTCAAGGGTTCTACCTAAGCTCTGTTCCAACTGGTTCAGAGTTTCTATTTTAATATTTAGATCTTTCATCCATTTTGTTTTTAGTTTAGTGCATGGTGAGAGATATAGGTCTAGTTTTAATCTTTGGCAAGTTGAAAACCAATATTTCCAGCACGATTTATTAAAGAGGCTATCTTTCCTCCAGTGAGGGTGTTTGGCTCCTTTATCGAAGATAAGATGGCTGAGTGTGTCTGGCGTTGTTTCTGCATCTTCTCATCTGTTCCACTGGTCCTCAGGTCTGTTTCTTTGCCAGTACCATGCTGTTTTTATCACAGTAGCTTTGTAGTATAGTTGTAGATTGGGGATTGTGATACCCCCTGCCATGTCTCTGTTACCTAGAATTGCTTGTGCTATTCTGGGTCTCTTGTTCCAAATGAATTTTTGGATTGTTTTCTCAAGGTCCATGAAGTATGCTGCTGGGATCTCAATTGGAATTGCATTAAATCTATATAGCAGTTTTGGAAGTATGGCCATTTTCACTATATTAATCCTTCCTACCCAGGAGTAGGGGATGTCTGTCCATTTTCTGATATCATCTTCAATCTCTCTTTTCAGAGTGCCATAGTTTTCAGAGAAGAAGTCTTTGATTTCTTTCGATAGGATGATTCCTAGGTATTTCAGTTTTTTGGATGCTATTGTGAAAGGAATTATTTGCCCTATTTCTCTCTCAGTGAGTCTGTCATTGGTGTAGAGGAAAGCCATTGATTTTTGTGTGTTGACTTTGTAACCAGCTACTTGACTGAATTTGATTATTAAGTCTAGAAGACTTTTGGTGGAGTTCTTGGGGTCTTCTATATAGAGTATCATGTCATCTGCAAATAATGACAATTGGACTTCATTACCTATCTTTATTCCTTTTATTTCTTTCTCTTGTCTAATTGCCGTGGCTAATGTTTCCAGAACTATATTGGACAAGAGTGGTGATAGTGGGCATCCTTGTCTTGTTCCTGATTTTAGTGTGAAGGATTTCAGTTTTTTACACTTCAGTATGATATTGGCTGTTGGTTTTTCATAGATGGCTTCTATCAGTTTGAGGTAGAGTCTATCTATTCCAATTTTTTGTAGGGTTTTTATCATAAATGCATGTTGGATTTTGTCAGATGCTTTTTCTGCATCTATGGATATAATAATATGCTTTTTGTCCTTGGCTCTATTGATATAGTGTATTACTTTGATTGATTTTCGTATATTGAACTGTCCCTGCATCCCTGGGATGAATCCCACTTGATAAGGGTGTATGATCTTCTTGATGATCTTCTGCATTCTGTTTGCCATTATCTTATTAAGGATTTTTGCATCTATGTTCATCAGTGAGATTGGCCTATAGTTCTCTTTTTCAGTTGGGTCTTTCTCTGCTTTGGGGATCAAGGTGATGCTTGCTTCCAGGAATGAATTTGGGAGTATTGCTTCCCTTTCAATTTCATTGAAGAGTTTAAACAGTAGTGGCAGCACTTCCTCTCTAAATGTCTTGTAGAATTCAGCAGTGAAGCCATCAGGGCCCAGACTTTTCTTAGTTGATAAGTTTTTTATTACGTTTTCAATTTCATTGCTTGATATTGGGTTGTTTAGAATTTTTAGGTCTTCTTTGTTCAACTTTGATAATTCATATGTATCTAGGAATCTGTCCATTTCTTCTGTGTTGTCCATCTTATTGGCGTATAGGTTCTGGAAGTAGGTATTGATGATCCTCTGGATTTCTGCTGGGTCTGTTGTAATTTCACCCTTTTCATTCCTAATTGCATGGATTTGGGCCTTTTCTTTCCTTTTTCTGACAAGGTTGGCTAAGGGTTTGTCAATTTTGTTGATTCTTTTGAAGAACCAACTCTTGGCTTCATTGATTTTTTTGTATCATTCTCTTAGTCTCCATTGCATTGATTTCTCCTCTGATCTTTATAATTTCCTCCCTTGTATGAGCTTTGGGTTTGTCCTGCTCTTCTTTTTCTAGAAGTTTGAGGTTCAGCATCAGGTTGTTTAGTTGGGCTCGTTCTGTTTTCCTAATATGCCTATTCACTGCTGTGAATTTCCTTCGTAAGACTGCTTTCATTGTGTCCCATAGATTCCGATATGTTGTATTGTCATTTTCATTTAATTGAAGGAACTGTCTGATTTCTTCTTTAATTTCCTCTGTGACCCATTGGTTATTCAGAAGTATGTTGTTCAATTTCCACATGTTTATGAAATTTTTCCAGTTTCTTTTGCTATGGATCTCCCATTTCATCACACTACTGTCTGATAATATACAGGGGATAACTTCAGTTTCTTGCACTTACTTAAACATGTTCTATGTGTGAGTATGTGGTCCATTTTGGAGAATGACCCATGTGCAGCTGAGAAGAATGTGTATTCTGATTTTGTGGGGTGGAAGACTCTGTAAACATCTGTTAAGTTCATTTATTCAAGAGTTCGATTGAGTTCTAGTATTTCATTACTTATTTTTATTCTAGTTGATCTATCTATTTGTGACAATAGGGTGTTGAGATCCCCCACTACAATTGTATTAGTGCATATATGACTTTTGATGTCCATTAGTATTTGTTTTATATAGTTGGGTGCACTAGTGTTTGGTGCATGGATATTTATGATTGTCATCTCTTCCTCTTGGATTCTTCCCTTTGCAAGGATGTAGTGTCCTTCTTCATCTCTCTTAATTAGTGTTGGTTTGACATCTACTTGATCTGCAAAGAGGATATCTACTCCTGCTTTTTTTCGGTTTCCTGTCACATGGAGTATTGTTTTCCACCCTTTCACTTTCAGTCTATGAGTTTCCTTTTGAATTAAGTGTGTTTCTTGTATGCAGCATATTGTTGGATTTTGCTTCTTGACCCATTCTGGCAGTCGATTTCTTTTGATTGGTGAACTGAGACCATTAACATTGATGGTTATAACTGAAACGTATTGACTTGTCATTGCCACAACTTTTTCTTTTTGTTGGGTTCTCCCCCTTTACATTGAATTTCTTTTCATGCCAGATGGGTTCATTCTGCTTTGCTTCCTGGGGTTGTGATCCTCAATGTCTGTTCCTAGGCTATTGTGTAAAATTCTTTGGAGTGCTGGTTTGGTATTCACAGAGTTCCTCAGGTGCTCTTTGTCATGAAAGTATCTTATTTCTCCATCAATTTTGAAAGATAGTTTTGCAGGGTACATCAATCTGGGTTGGAGGCTGTTTTCTTTTAGGGCTTGGAATATGTCACTGAAAGCTCTTCTTGCCTTGATGGCTTGTGTTGAGAAGTCTGCTGCGATTCTGATGGGCTTTCCTTTGTATGTGATTTGTTTCTTTTCTCTGACTGCTTATAGAATTTTGTTCTTCTGTTGTGTTTCTGGAATCTTAACAATGATATGCCTATGTGTAGATTTTTTTTGATCAAGGCTATTTGGAGTCCTATATGCCTCACTTATCTGTATGTCAAGCTCTTTTCCCCTGCTTGGGAAGTTTTCTGCCATTATTTCTGTGAAGAGATTTTTTTTTTATGTCATCTCCACTCTCTCCTGTTTCTTCATTGAGCCCAATCAGTCTTATGTTATTCTTTTTTGCATCATCTAGCAGCTGCTGGATTGATTTCTCATGTTCCCTTATAATTTTGAAGCAATTTTTCTTTTCCTGGTCACTAATTGCAATCTTATCTTCTATATCTGAAATTCTGTCCTCACATTGGCTCATTCTGCTGTGTAGACTTTCAATGGAGTTTTTCATGTCCTGGAACTCTATTTGCATCTGTTTTATGGATTCCATTTGTTTCTTATGTTGAGATTCCGTCATGTTCCTGAGCTCCTCTCTAGATTTATTAATCATGTCTTGCACTAGGGGTCCAATTTCTCCTGTTACCTGAGAAATTATTTCTGATTTCATTTTTTCCTGATCCCGTTTTGTTGCCAGTTCAGTGGGTCCAGGTGTTTGAGTATCAGAGTGTTCCATGTCATTTCCCTTTGGGGTTGCTGTAGGTGATCTGGAAGTCTGGTTTTGAGACTTATTTATATGTTTTCTCATTTCGACTGGGGCGAGGGGCTGTTAACACCTGCACGGATTACCTCCTCTGAGCTGGGAGAGGTGGGACAGGGGCCGGGAGCAGCGGTAGGGATGGTGACCCAAAAGCCCTTTCCTGTGGGCTGGGAGCAGCGGGAGGGATCGTGGCCGGGAAGCCCCTTCCTCTGAACCAGGAGCAGTGGGATGGTGGCTCAGAAGCCATTACCTGTGGGCCGGGAGCAGTGGGAGGGATGGTGGCCTGGAAGCCCCTTCCTCTGGGCCAGGAGCAGTGGGACAGAAGGTGGCCCAAAAGCCCTTTCCTCTGGGCTGGGAGCAGCGGGAGGGGGATGGTGACCGGGAAGCCCCTTCCTCTGGACCAGGAGCAGTGGGACAGCGGCTCAGAAGCCCCTACCTCTGGGCCGGGAGCAGCGGGACTCAGTACCTTGGTCTGGTTGTCTGGTGTCCTCTGTGTCTTTGTAGTGTGGAACCAGGTGGCTCCCTGTCTGCAGCGGGGTGATCCAGTGTCTTCCGCGTGACTGGGGACCTCGGTAGGGCGTGCACAGACCTCCCTGTCTGCAGAGGGCTGTGAATTTACTTTTTGAATGAACTGCATTCCAGTTTTCAGATAAACTGTTTAGAGCTTTTGGCACTGTGCTAGGCCACCAGTACACAGGGCAATCAATCATCTTTAAAACTCTGCTTTAATGGAAGGAAGTGTGAGAAAGCATCCAGTTGGTGTTTGGGTCTGATTAGGGTTTGCTCAGTCCTTTCCTAACAGTACATACTGCAATACTGATGACTTTGGAATTCAAATTCTTTATTCTTCAGCTTGTCAAGAGCAGTTTGAGTGCTAAGTCAATGCTGGGTACTATGTTAGGTGCTACATTGGGTAGAAAGAGGAATAAACCCATAAAACAACTCCCAGTTTAGTGGAGTGCATGAAGCATAGACATAGTAATTAAGAGCTTGTCTTTGCCTTTAGAGGTGAAAATGTGCTGGAGGAGTCAAAGGAGAGATGTGTTCTGGTTTGCAGAAGCAGTGGGGGCTTCATGAATTGAATATGACTGCAGGAGGTGATAGTTTAAGACAGAGAACTATGGGAACAAAGGAAGGAAAATGGGACAGTTTACTCTCTATCTAGGAAGAGTTGAAACATACTCGCTAAAACCTTTATACAATCATAGTGAAATTAAGATTGGAGAGTTGAGGTCTTGTGAGAGAATACTGAATTCTATTTCTTTTTTTTTTTTTTGGTACCAGAGATTGAACTCGGGGCCTTGTGCTTTAGAGGCAGGCGGCAGAACCACTGAGCTAAATCCCCAGCCCAGTACTGAATTCTAGACCTAGGTACTCATATTGAATTTAGCAGGCAATGTGAAGCCACTGATGATTCTGAATAGCAGAGTGGTGTGAGCAGAGCTTTCATTTTTAGGACCAGTGTTCTTCACTAAAACAGTTAGAAGGATATTATTGGCCTAGAGGTGACTAGGAATATGTATAATATCTAGCACTTTTCTGTAACTCCATCACCTCTCTTGACCTCAAGAAAGCATACTGGAATACAGTTGAAGGAGAGTAATATAAAAATTACTGAATTAATTTTCACTTAACTTTCAAAACACACAAACTTATTTGGTATTATGAATAATTTGCAGCATAATTTTTAATTAGTCATCATACAGAGCTATTGACAGCAATTAAAAACCGAAGTTGAAGATGATTTGGCAACACTGTATAGAATAGTCACAGGGGTAGATACTGGATATAGTGAGATAGACCAGTTAATAAGCTGTTGCATTATCCTTAGCAAACTTGACTTCTGAACTAAGGCTTACAGTGGAAATGATAGAGGAAATAAAATCTATAGGAGATGACAATTTACTGGATGCTGTCAGTGAGGACGTAAAGAGAACCTAGGATAAATCTGAAATTTTGAGCATAGTATACTAAGAAGAACAAGAGTTGATTGGAACAGGGATTGAAAAAAAGTGAATTCAGTTTGGACCATTAAGTTGAGGTTCCAGAGGACATCTAAATAGAATGGTTCCTTCGGAATGTGGGGCTATCAGGGAAAGATTTGTGGATCATCTCTAAATAGAATGTTCTTTCCAAGACACTTCAACATTCTATAAATAAACATTCAGTTGATTTATTCCAATGAGTAATAAGATTGTTAATGATTTAATTCCCATTTTTATGATATGTTAAATTTTTCTACCCCCTAAGTAGTAGAAAAGTGAATGTAAGGAGTTAATACATGTTCCAGGAGTAAATGCATTGTGGACAGGAATTGAATGCAGGTGTCTTGTCTAGAGTAGGTCATTTTGGAGTGGAGTGCTCCCAATTCTTTAAGCCCTCTTGTTTGTTGATTTCATTTATTAATTACATTAATTAAATTGATTTAATTTATTAAATTACAAATATTATTTTGCTACAAGATAACCTTTTAGCTTCTTAGATAACTTTAAAAATTAAGAAAACTCTTAATTACAAGACTTGTTAAGGTTCTACATGTAACTGTTTCCTGTTTCTTGAAAGTTCTGCTGTTTCTGGTTCGGTCCTCTGAAGCTTGTTGGCCTAGACAACGTAGGTGAAATTTTAGGGGTAGAAATTTGAACTTACAGTATTTTAGATTCTCAGGTCATGTTGATAAAAATTATACCCCAGTTTGATATTTCCTTCCACCTATTTATAGAATTGCTTTTTACAACTGGTGGAAACAATGATTTATTTTCACTAGTTTAGAAAAGAAATATAGAATCACATTCATTGCATGTTGTATATTAATGATAATGATTATAACTGAAAGAGTTTGTCATTCAAGAATCTCAGAATTGGAAATTGGTTGCCAACTATGCTTTATATACAGCAGTCAGTAGCATTTAATGAACTCTCTGTTATCCATGATCATGGGTACAAGCAGAGGATGATTACTTGAAATTCCAAAATAATCTACGTTGGCTATTAATGTTGATATCTTACTGAACTTCTGATAAATCCTGCTACCAAAATATTTAACTGATTCATATTTTCCCCCTTATATTTTCTCAACATCTTGTGAGGAAAACTTTAATATATAAAAAGCAAACTGGCCAATGAATAAATTGTTAGGGTAGAGGAAGGTGCTGGTGAGAGGGTAGTTGGGGAAGGACCAAGGAGTTTGCAAACTCCTGAACCCTAATCCACAGCCTGAAGCAATGAGAGAAGTGAAAGACCGATGACATGCTATTGCTTGATCTGGAAAAAAATAATCTCCTAATCCTTGCTGGACATTTTGCCTGTGAAGCATCTAGAAATTGAAAAATGGTTTATATATGCTAATTTGGGTACAGTCCTGATTTCACGTAATTTATTGTTTCTGTTTAAGGGAAGCTATTTGAAAAATGTATAATAAAGTTGAATTTCCTTAAACCTTTAAAATATACCTTAATTTATATAGATTGATATAGAAGAAAAATTCTTTAATATTTTTACTTTTTGGTTTGGTACAGGATATTGGCTTTTGACATTTTTAGTCATTCTAGAATATTTAGTGCACAATCATGTTGATTTGGTTTTCTCCTTTAGAAACACACAGAAAAATAAAAATTTTTTTTTCTGTGCTGAGGATTAAACCGAAGTCCTTCACACTGAGCTACATCCTCAGTCCTTTTTATTTTGAGACAGTCTCACTGACTTGTCCAGGCTGGATTCAAACTTACGATCCTCCTGCCTCTTCTCTCAGAGGACTGGGATTACAGGTGAGTACCACTATGCCCAGCAGAAATATAATCCCTTAATAAGGTACTTTTTGTTTATCTTAAAGGAAGCATTTACTTTGGATGCCAAATTATATTGTATCCTTGCTCCTTTTAATTAAAGACCCGTTCTTATTTTACTTTTTTTTTTTTTAATCAGGTGAATTGACTAGGGGACAGAATTTTGTCTTAAGTCTATCAAGACAGCAAGCCTTTTTCCTGACAATTTTATGATTATAGAGTGGTATGTGGAAATTACAAAATGGAAAATTAAATGCCCCTCCACACACAGTTAAATTGAATTGCCACTAAACTCACTCCTTTGTGGTTGCTTGTTTCTACAGGCTGCTGGTCTTTGTCTGTATCCTATCCCTGCTAACTCTTGCCTCTCCACCTGCAATATATATACTGTTGTCAGACTGCAAGGCCTTTAGGATGCTATCCTTAATTATCTTGTGCCTGTTGTGTTGATCTCTGTTGAATCTTGTGCAGTTTTCCCATTTAGTTTTAAGCTTTGGACACCAATTTTGATCTCAGTGTTTAGGTTTCCTTTTCAGCTTAATCCATTATTTCTTCAAAGTGCTTTTAAAGTTCAGATTTGCTTTTTCTTCTAGGGTCTGGGTGTTCCATGTTCTCCTTATTTCATGGATATCATCTTTGGCTCCCATTGTTTCTACCACTTTATCCCCTGGCTTAGATTCCTTCGTAGTTTTGATGCTTGCTTACTTTTTTTTTTAGCTGCTTTAGGCAATTCAAATAAGCAGTGATCATATTGTCTGATACTTATATAGCCCATATTGTATATCAGGTGCTATCTAAATTTTTACCTATTTAGACATTTAATCATCAGAACACCTTTAGGAGGCAAATAGATGTATTGTTCTCATTTACAGATGAGGCAACCAAGGCACTGAGAACTTAAATGATTTGTCCCAAGTTTTAGAGTAAGTAGCAACAGTATAATTCCATAGCTCATGATCCTAAGAGTTTTGCTAAGCAGCCTCCTTGGGGGGCATGTAAGTGGAGGAGATACATTTTATATCACGAATTTGTGTTGTGAAACTTGTATGGTTAAGTCGTTTTCATGAGTCAAAAAGCTTTCAAATCAATACTACAGTTAAGAAATGTTGTTGCCTGGCTACAGACTCATCGGATTTCCCAATATACCCAAAAGAGGCCTTATTTTTTGTAACTCTCCAACAGACCTTTAAGTGCTTGTGTAATTCATTTACTTATGTCATATAGTACTGTATGTCTTTATAAAAAGGGCTTAACATATAAATGCCTAACCTTTACTTCTTAATGATGAGCTTTTAAATTGTTATTGTGCTGACATAATTAGGTGTAACACCTAAAATGCTTTGTGTATGTAGCTATAAAAAGAAAGTAATGTGATCTAGGACTGACAATAAAGCTGAATCTAGGAAAAAATCCTATGGTAGGTTGAAATTGAATGTGGTAACTGCAATTATCTAAAAGGAAGTCTATTACCTTATGATAAAACTGTCAAAATAATGATTGGGTACTCCCACAAATTGTTCAGAGAATCAGTAAAACCGATATTACGTCATTCTTTGAGAATTTAGGAATTCCACTTTCTCCTAATTCCTAAGAGGATACGAATATATTTTAAGAATGATATAATTAAAGGGTTTTTTTTAGATACTTCATCTTGTAACTTTTTTAAAGTAAATATTTTGCTTAAAAAGCTTGATGAACAACATTCTTAGAAAATGAGTAGTATTTATTCGTTATGTAGATATGAATATGCAGACAATATGAGCTATTTTCTTTTGCTTTTCAAGAACATAAAATACAATGTTTTGATGTAGATTGTAGATAATTTCTACTTCTTTAGGGGCCAGTGTTTTGCTCTTTTGAATCGGAGTTGACTTGTGATGTAATTGTATGTAGGCTATTACGAGCTGAGACTTGAACTTGGATCACCCAGGCCTGTGCTTGCCTGTTGACTCTTTTTACATGTCCAGCTGCACAAATGAACATTTCGTATTTCAGTGGAGAAATTTACTCAGTGGATTGCTGTATTTGGTGAATGTTTTGTCTTCTTTACTAAGCCATCTAACGTCTAATTTCTCATTTTTGTTTTTCAGTCTAACATTTTATATAATTAATATAGAGCTAACTTTTGGTGAACATAATGCTCCTTGTCTTGGTTCATTGCTCGGTCCCATCCCACATACACAAATATTTGTTGAATTGAAGTAAATATTTTGTTGATATTGCATCTACCATTTACTTGTGACTCTTAAGATTGTGGTTCTATTAAGGAATTTTGTGGATAACACATAAAACATTGGACTATAACTTGATAGTTGTGATATACAGTGGTATGGTTCATGAATGCTTTTGTTGGCAAACAATTTGGCTCACAAACAGAGCATTTGGCAGAATTTTGTTTTTGTTTACAGACTGCATTGGGAAACAATGGCCATCTTCCCACACAAACAAACGTGGCCATTTTTTCCAAATTGTAGAAGAAATTAAGTTTATGAACTGAGGTGCCACTGTACTTTATTTGACTCATACAACTCTTTGACATAGTTAATGTAAAAGTTATACTTCCAGGTTCATCAATGATAAACTGAAGCTTAGGACAGATGAACAACCTTGTTATACACTGAGAAGGGGTAAGAGGTAGGACTTGACCTTGGACCCAAACCTACATGCTTCCTTGCTTCTCCTTGAAACATACCTGAAAGCACAAACAAAAACAATAAATGAGTAAAGAAGCTCTTCTGATTTGTCTTCCACTTGCCATTATTTAATGAATGTGAGTTTAAAACATCATTTAGATATTGCCCAAGTGCTTAGCTTTGCTTAATGTCATGAATGTTCTCTTTTTAACTTAAATCTCAGTTACTTAAATCTTAAATTACAATTTGTGTATATTTCTATCTACTAAATAGGAATCATAGTTTGACCCTAACTTTCCTCTTGAGTAAAATCTTTGGGAGCCACAAATTGCTCTTCTTTAAAATCAGGTAACATCTGCTTTTCAGTATTGTAAACTAAAGGCAATTTTTGTAAATTGCCTAGTATGGTGCATGGCACATAATAGATACTCAAATGATAGTGATTTTTGTAGCAGTAGGCAGTAGAATCCAATAAGAAATTAATTTGCCCTTAATTTTCTTAAATATTCTTGAAATTTGAATTCTTTGATGATTTTGGAGATCTTTTCCTGAAACTTCCTGAAATACTTTTTGTGATCCTCTGTATGGGGAGAAATTTAGTTACATCAAAGCTGAATAGAATGGAGGCTGCCCTAACATATCCTGAATTCTTTTCCTAATTTATTTTCTTTTGTAGTAACAGTACAACAGCATACATTTAGATTTACCTCCATATGTGGGAATTTCCTTTTTATCCCTGTGCAGTTAGTTCTAATTGTATCTTATAATACAGGAATTCTTTTTTTTTTTTCTTTTAGTACTGAGGATCGAACTCAGGACCTTGTACTTGTGAGGTAGGCGTGGTGCCACTGAGCTAAATTCCCAGCCCAATACAGGAATTCTTATAACTAACATTCTTTCAAAAGCAGCAGGAGTTGATGAAAGCCACAGGTGGTAATGAAAGGGTTAAATTCTTCATGAGGTGTTTTGTTTTGGAAATCCAGAGCCTTAGCACTGAGCTATATTCCTGGCTGGCCTGGAACTTTGATCCTCCTGCCTCAGTCTTCCAGAGTGCTGGATCATAGCTTTGCTGCACCACACCTGGTTAATGAGGGGTTTTCTGGGGGCAGAAAGTTTACTAGAAAGCTTTTACTTTTTAAATATAATATCTTATTTTATGATTATGTTAGATTTACAAAAAAGTTGCAAAGATAGCCAGAGAAGTTTGCCTTATACTCATCATTGAGTTTTAGTTGTCCCTAAATATCAGTCCTATCATACTGCATTCTTGCTATACATACGTCAATACTAAGAAACCCACAGTGGTATATTACTAACACAAATATAGATATCATTCAAATTTTACCCATTTTTCCGTTAGTGGCCTAACCTGAGATCCTGAATTACACTTAGTTGTCATACTTCCTAAGTCTCTTCTAATATGTGACCATGATGTTTTCAAGGAGCATTAGTCAAGTATTCTGTGTAATATTTTCAACTTGAGTATGTCTAATATTTTTCTTGTGATTACACTGAACTTATAGGACTTGGGAGGGAATAGCACCTAGGTGAGGTTCCTCCATTTTCATATCACATCAAGGAATACATGATGCTTACATAACTTATCACTGTCTGTGTTAACCTTAATCTCTTGGCTAGGGTAGTGTTTGCCAGATTTCTCCCCTGTAAAGCTACTATTTTTCCTTTTCCATGCTCAACCTTTTGGAGACAAGTTACAAATTTAGTGCACACTTAAAATGAGGAGGCCAACTAAAAACCCACTTCCCGGGGGGAACGCTATCAAGATTTATTATTTGGAAAATAAAATAAAATAAAATAAATTTTTAAAAAAGATTTATTATTGGGTTTGCTTCTGTAAGGGAGTTTTGTCTCCCTACTTATTTATGATTTATATACAGAAACTTGTATATATTTATTTTGTGATTTTGGTTCTAATCCTACTGGAAGTTTTTATTTAGATGTAGGAGTTAAATTTTCACAATTGATTTTAATCCCTTCTTTTTAATACTATGCACTCTCTTTCCTCTGTATTTCCCATAAACAAACTAAACACACATCCTTGTCTGTCATTTATTTCAGTGATGAAACTATTTAACAGTAGTTTCCAGTGAAGCTTCTCTACAGGAAGTCTGATAAATCCTCTTAGGTTGCATACTTTTTTCATAAATAGGGCATATAAGTCTCAAAAGTAAATTTGCTTAATCTGACCTAAGTTTTGACATTTGTTTTATGACTTAACTGATACCTTAATTTTGGGTTTTATTTTTGCTTATCATCTAGTTTTATTCAGGTAATACTTTTGCAGTGGAGAAATCAAAATAAAAGTGAATTCTTCTTTAAACTAGACCTGACGTTTTCCATATTGCAGTTACCACTCTTCCATAAATTATCAAAAATGCTAGAAAATCAGTGAATACCTTTGTGTGTAAGGCATTGGGTGGGCATAGTGCCCTATAGCCAGTTTATTTAACTGATATTTGAATTATTGTTTCAGATCTTAGTTTTCTGCATTTACGATGTAACTGTTCCTGTTGAGTTTTTGGGTTTTTGATCAACATTTAGTAAAGAATAAGATAGTATGGCTGAGTATTCCTTTAAATGAAGTTTTACATATTTAGTTGCTTCAGTGTAGGTTTCTGCTATTTTTATTCATACGAGGAAAAAATACTAAATGAGAAAGAAAAGAGGTTTCTTAAAATGTGTTTAACATTCTTCCCATTGACAAAATTTAGGTTATAATTTGAGACAGAAATTATTCTTAACACTTACTAGTATCTAACAGCATTTTCCCTGTGTTTTTACTTGTCTGTGTTCATAACTGAAACAAGGAAAAATGAAAGATCCTTGAATAATTTGTGAAATGTGAAAATGTGAACCTTAATAAATGGCTTTATTTTGACATATGAAGCAACAGACTGTCTGCCACTCCAGTGCAGCCGTTCAGGAAAGAGAGAGCTCTATCCCAGAGGATGCAGGAAGTGGATTACACCACTCACAAAACCATTTGATGGCTCCATGTTCTTTAAGTCAGCACTATCATCAGCACTGTTCTTTGCCTGGGGTCACTGACCAGACTATTTTCTTGGAAGGTGAAAAGCTGTGTCCTTAGCAGAATTATGACAGGCAGAAAGACTAAGGGAAAATGAGTTGGACAGATGGGTGACAAAGGGGCAGATACTGTTTATTAAATTTCTCTAATTTTCCAGGTATAGTGGTACACACTTGTAATCCTAGCACTCAGGAGGTGAGTCAGGAGGATTGCTGTATGTTCAAAGCCAGTCTGAATTACATAGCAAGACTTTGACTTAAAAAAATAAGTAAATAAGTAAAAAAAATTGACATTCTGAAATACTGAGTTTTGTGTTTTTTTTTAATTTACTGGGCACTAATTCTTCACTCTGTGGAAAGCTGAGTCTTCTGGCTGACTCAGATTATCTGCCCTCAAGAGGCTTATGCTTTAGTAGGAGAGATGAGGTCTTCAAAGACCTGTGTTCTGTTTTGGTCAAAATTGTCACTCAGCAAACATATTAACCATTTTCTGCCTGAGTGAACAATGGAATCACAGTTGGGCAGCTAGGATT